>NC_063199.1:19651128-19658628 GCF_017589495.1 Alosa alosa
GTTTACATTGACCCCTTCTGACACATGGAGTGCTTCAAGGCTCCGTTTATTTGGGCAGGGCAGGGTGTTTACATGGGCATGAGAGCAGCTCGTCTACTCCAGCTTCGTAACCAGAGCAATCTGATGAGCATTAGGCCGCTGTGTCAGTGTTAGGGAAGAGCTAGGAAACATGTGTTGGACTTTAAGTCTTCATGACATGACTGAATAAGACGCATATGTGACAGTGAAGATGGAGGCGTGTGACAAAGGATTGAGGGGCTCTTCACTGAAGTCGAGTTCCACACTACACTTCAGTTTTCTTCCAGCCTTAGTTCTCATAAACACAAATCGACAGATGGACACACACACACTCACACACATGTAAGAACAAACACACACACGCACACAAACACACATCAAACACACACATGCGCGCGCACACACTTGCACGCGGACACACACACAAACACACACACAGTGTATCATACTCACTGCGCTCCAGACTCCGACCTGCCAGGAGGCACAGTCAGGGCGCTCACAGCTGCCCACAGGAGAGGGCTTAGAGGCGGAGTCACAGTGATGCTCACTCAGCTTCTCCTCCCCCAGCACACAGTAGACCTGCCGGTGCCTGTGACCCTTACCACACGACACCATACACTAAAGACAGAGACATTGAGACAGGGGAGAGGAGGAGAGGGAGAGAGAGAGAGGGAGAGAGAGAGGAGGAGGAGAGAGAGAGACAGAGGAGGAAAGAGAGAGAAAGAGAGAGAGAGAAGGAGACATTGAGACAGGGGAGAGGAGGAGAGGGAGGGAAAGAGAGAGAGGGAGAAAGAGAGAGAGAGAGGGGGGTATAAAGAGAGAGAGGGAGAGAGAGGGGGAGAGAGAGAAATTACACTTCAATTACATAGAACTTCCATCACTTGACTTAACCGTTCCATAAATATATCATCAACCCATGACAAATGACATACCATATCATTATCCAATATAAATGATCCATGATGAAAGTTAATGTCACATGTTAATGTATGTGTCATATCATGTGTCATAATGTGTCATATCAATATTGTTTGTCATTTTCAAAAGAGCACTCATCGTGTCATATGTCAAATCAGCCATTTCAAATACTAATACACTGTCATAACATGACATAATGAGAGATGGCATACAGACATTACAGTTTTTTTCAGTCGCTAACAAGCGTTTGTCCAACCAGTTGTGACATTTTCAAAACTCTAAATACAGTTAGCACAGCATCGGTCTTTTGTGGCCATACCATTCACACATTTCATGTCGTTTTTACACGATATGCAGTCAGTGAACACATTTCCACAATGCTTACATTTTCTTCACAGACAAGCTATACCTCCCAACAAAATTATGGATTGTTTTTGCAGTATTTACGAATGTTAACACACAACATCCCACAATAGCAAAAACAATATTCAAAACTTTATTCTGTACTGTGTTGTTCTATGCTGTACTGTGTTGTATTGTATTGTGTTGTGCTGTGTTGTGCTGTGTTATTCTGTACTGTGTTGTTCTATGCTGTACTGTGTTGTATTGTATTGTGTTGTGCTGTGTTGTGCTGTGTTATTCTGTACTGTGTTGTTCTGTGTTGTGCTGTGTTGTGCTGTGTTATTCTGTACTGTGTTGTTCTGTGCTGTGCTGTGCCGTACCTCGCTCCACTCGCTGGCACTCCAGCCAGGGCAGGGCATGTCATTGCAGCTCTCGGTGACCAGCCTCTGGTGCTCACTGCACTCTCTGTCCACCAGCCTGCGGCCCAGGTTGTTCATGCAGTAGGACTCCCGTGAGCGCGCGCCTCTGCCACAGCTCTTAGAGCACTGCATGCATACACACAAACACACACACACAAATACGCACACATACACACACACACATACATGCACAGACATACACACACAGAACATAACACATTATCACACCATGATAACACAGAAACATTGGCAGGGGAAATATCGTTACGCAGTTCCTAACCACTCAGTGTGAAATTATCGATGAGAAAAAATATCAAAAACATCAGGAGAGACTGCAGGGGTCATGTGTCATTTTGTATCTCAACTGAGAATATTCAATAGCACCTCAAAGTGCCAGACTAAAACAAACTGCTGATTCACACCGGCTCTCAATAGAGGTAGGACACAACTGAGTCACGAGACCGTCTCACTGGTCTGTCTTTTACACTTGGGCATGTCTTTAGCACGTCCTAATGACCACCGTGAAATCCTATCATTTGTCACTGGTGCTGTACTTTGCTCTGTGTAAAAAAGTAGCAAACGGAACCACAAGGTTTGACCTCTCATTAGCGCTTTCCCTCTGCCCGTCTCTAATTCGTCCCTCACTCTGTCATTCATACAGGAACTGCTGTTAACTCTTTCCATTGCTGTTAGGGTTCCACTGCTGTTAACCCTTTCCATTGCTTCTGTTCACACTCCATTTCACTAAATCATCCATATTCATTTGTCTTCCATACCGTTTCATCACATAATATCCTATCTCTCTCTGTCACTCTCTCTCTGTGACTCTCTCACTCTGTCTTTCTCTCTCGGTCATTGTCTCTTACCGGAGACCAGGCGCTGTACTGCCAGCTCTTCAGCAGACAGTCCCCGTGGCAGGGCTCTCTGGTCTGGGGTTTGGGGACGTCTGCACACGACCTGCTCTCCACGCGGTCACTCTGCTGCTTGGCCAGGCTGTAGCGGATGCACTGGACATCCAGCGTGCGGTAGCCTGGCCCACACTTGGTGGAGCACTCGCTCTTCCCAGCCACATGCCACCTGTGTGGGGAAACAAGGTCGGGCCTTTAGGGGGTCTGAAGCGGACAGGATCTCCCTCTTCCTCCCTCCCAGACCTGGTTCAATTGGGCTCAGGTCCATACCACTGATATCCCAGATCCAGATCCATTCCATATCCAGATTAGATCTGTGTCAGTATCAGCTGCTTTCATAGACGCTTTCTGCTGACTGATCAAATGCACTCCCCATTAAACGGATGCAATCTGTGTTTTTTATGTCCTTTAATTATTTTATTTTATGTACTTTACTTTTTAAACTATATGTACGCTATTGCCCTTTTACAGTATACTTTATTTCTATTCTTTGTTTTTGTTTATGTAAAGCACATTGAATTGCCCGTGTCAGAAATGCTTTATAATTAAACGTGCCTTGCCTTAATAATCACAACCAATAGTGCTTACAGAGATGCAGATGCAAAAAACATAGATGTATCCAAATGCATGGATGGAACATATAAAAAAACAAAACAGAAAAACAAAGAAAAACACATCAAAATCATACATATTCACAAGCAACATGTCTCTGCATGTTAGAAATGTCAAAAAGCCCTTTGTGCTTATGTACTGTATGAGGGGGTTGAGTGCTACATGGCAACATACATGTGTGTGTTCATGCTTTTATTAATATGCAGGCAGGCCTCCATGCTAATGGCTAGTGAACGTGTTCTCCAGAAAGTGAGGTGCTGCAAAACCACAAACAAATCTTAACCTACAATGTGTGTGTAAATA
Organism: Alosa alosa; assembly: GCF_017589495.1. Classification (NCBI taxonomy): domain Eukaryota; kingdom Metazoa; phylum Chordata; class Actinopteri; order Clupeiformes; family Clupeidae; genus Alosa; species Alosa alosa. The sequence continues at coordinate 19,654,649 of NC_063199.1, forward strand.
TGTATGAAGGTTTTTGATGTGTTTGCATGTAATGATAGATGTTGCACATGTGGTTAGAGGGTATTTGGATATGTTTAGGATTTGTGTGTCTATACGACTTATTGTGACTATATACAGTATATGAGCATATTACTTATTGTGACTAAGTTATATGAGCATGTATCTGCACTTTATGTATATGTGCATGTGAGTGACTGTATGCGTATGGATGCAGAATTTAGTGTAGGAAGCTCACAGATGCGTGCGTTATATCGTGATTGTGTGTGCTGTGCTGTGCTGTGCTGTGTTGTACTGTGCTGTACTGTATTGTGCTGTGCTGTGCTGTGTTGTGTGTGTCTCACCTGAGCTCACAGTGTGTATTGCAGGGATCAGTAATGCTGCCAGGCCTGGGCAGATGTTCACAGCGTTGCTCCGATACCACTAAGCGGTCGCTCTTCCGCACACACACCGCTTTGCGTCTCCGTTCACCTACACAAACACACACACACACACACACACACACACACACACACACACAGGTAAGGTTTGAATTAGACCCCCATCTGGCTGGGCTGTTCTGGCCTTGCCAAAGTGTGCGTTTTCCACCACCACCACCTGTCAAATGGGGTCGGGGGTGCGGGTGGGGGGGCTTGGAGCATGTCCTGCGCGAAAGGGGATTAAAGCACTTGAAATGGATCCTGCTGCCCATGCCTGGGCACTCAGGGGCCACAGGATGTTGCGGGGTTCTTTCCAGGGGGGAGAGATTTATGGGCCCCTGTGAGGCCCCTGGTGGGTGGTGCTGGCCAGTGCTGAGGGCCTGGCCGTGTAAGGGGCCTCTTCCCCGGCAGGAGTGGAACAGCGCTGATATATGAGCTAATACAGCTGATCGGGATGTGTTTGTTTGCGCATGCATATGTGTGTGTGTGTGTGTGTGTGTGTGTGTGTGTGTGTGTCTGTGTGTGTGTGTGTGTGTGTGTGTGTGTGTGTGTGATAAGACAGAGAGAGAAAGAGAGTGACAGGGAGAGAGAGAGAGAGAGATAGAGAGAGAGAGAGATAGAGAGAGAGAGAGAAGGTAAGAGAGAGAGAGGGAGAGAGAAAAAATGAAGGCAGTGAGTATTTGTGTGATCTATACGCTTGCATGCTGTTTTCTCCGAGGTGCGGACAGCACATACTCTAATCACACTCTCATCGACACTCATCGGAGTCTGGTTTTGATCTGCCACTACGTCGCTGGGAAACCACAACACACGAGGTGTCTGATGAGCAGGTCTTTGATGCGGGCCAGGAGGCCTGGACCACTTGAGCTGGGCATATGTGTAGAATTGGCAATTGGCCTAGTAGAACATGCAAGGATTTGTTTCAAGCTTAAGAAAATGTGTGTGTGTGTGTGTGTGTGTGTGTGTGTGTGTGTGTGTGTGTGTGTGTGTGTGTGTGTGTGTGTGTGTGTGTGTGTGTGTGTGTGTGTGTGTGTGCGCACGCACACGGATATGCACATGCATGTGCGTGTATTATGTATGTGTGTGGATGGGAGGAATTGGTGTAGCTGAGTGAGCTAGGCCCGTCGTTGTGAAGGCTTTAAGTCTGCGTGTCAGTTCATCTGCATCTGTGTAAGTCAAAGTGTTTGTCATCAGGGAGTAGACCAGTAAGGGGAATCAGTACTTCCATAAGGTCAGAGGTCATCATGGAATATGAAAAAAAAGGGATTGTTTAGTGAGTAGAGGTCACAGGACAGGTGAGCGTTATCTTTGGTGTACTGTAAGTAAGTATATACTTACTTATACCAAAGATAACGCTCACCTGTCCTGTGACCTCGACAGGTGAGCGTTATCTTTGGTCAGCCCTGCAGCAGCAGACTCACCCTGACACATGCGGCTGCACTCCTGCCAGGAGCCGGACGGGTCCCACACAAACTGCTCTCGGTGCTCCTCGATGGGGATGTTGAAGGAGTAGCACATCTGGGTTGTACAGGTCCCCCACGCACAGCACCTTGGGAAGAGGAGCCACCACAAACACTCAGGCGGCTTGCGTGTCTCCTTAGTCAGAAAGTAAACCATGGGCTGTAGTTCACAGCTCATAACTCATAACCTCTTAACTGAGGTTAACTACGCTAAAAAACAAGCTATAAAACAGTGAGTGTGTGTGGGGAGGATCTTGATTTAACACCAGAACGGCCAAGCTATTCACATGCCTGTTAACTATCTGGTCGTGGCCTTTGATGTCAATACTGAAGGGGATGTTTGCTTCTGCAACCGTATCTGTTACTTCACTTAGTCTGTCACTTGGCCAAGTCTGTGTAAACCGGACAGTGTTGCAGTCCTCAGAATCCAGTGCCAAAAGTCATTTTGTGTCTAGGATCATTACTGCAAAACCTACACAACAAAGCCCACATGCTGCAAATGCTTTTAGAAGATCAACAAAATCCTTACATAAAGCTTATCACAGTACTACAAAATCAACTTCAAGACATTGAACGGACCACAAAATCAATCTTGAATTACAGTAAAGCTGCGCAGTGACCAGGATGGAGTTGATAGGATGGGTTAGCCAGAAGAAATAGTTTGACACCTGCAGGATACCACATTCCACAGCAATGTCTCGCATTCTGAGGTGTGTACAGAAGCTATGTGCTATGCTATGTGCAAAGGCTTCTCACTCATTTCAGACAAGACTTGCAATGACACGCGAAGCTTTAAATCAACACGTATGGAAAGTGATGGGGAGACGAGAGAGATGGATTGCAATCTTTAAAGAAATTCAAATTCATATGCACCATGACCATGACATGGGTCACAGGAATTCTGGGATGAGTGATATTATACTTCCATACCAATTGGTCCTTACAGTGTTACACAACATTTATATTCTTAGACCTGTGATGTTTTTTAAGAATTAAAATATTATATACATAATAACATTAGAAACACTATATACGTAATACCACCCATTCTGACCCAAATAGGAGTTGAAGTCTGTGACCACACAAGCAGTACTGAGAGGGAGTTTCAGACTAGCACTGCCAGACTCAATCTAAGTCTGCTGGAAAACACAGAATGATATGGTTCATCTCCCTATTAGCCTAACATGCATTAAGGACATGGATGGTAGCTGATGCTTTAAACTGACTTACACTGCAATTCAGACACATTTTCATCAGCACACATACTCACTGGACATTGAAGAGCATTTCCAGGGGGCATCGTACTTCATGCACCAGCTCTGTGTGTGTGTGTGTGTGTGTGTGTGTGTGTGTGTGTGTGTTTGCGTGTGTGTGTGTGTGTGTGTGTGTGTGTGTGTGTGTGTGTGTGTGTGTGTGTGTGTGTGTGTGTGTGTGTGTGTGTGTGTGTGTGTGTGTGTGTGTGTGTGTGTGTGACACCTTTGGCTCTGTGTTTCCTGTTTCGGTGTAGTGCTTTACCTGCAGGATGAGCTCAGACTCGATGCGCTCGGTGCAGTTGATGCGCTCCACTGTCGTGTTAGAGCCGCTGTACTCGATGGCCGTCCCTTTGAAAGTCACCTCTCTCTTGAACATGGCCACCACAAAGTTACCGTTCAAAAGGAAGTTGGACTGACCGTCCGACAGGGCTGCGAAGAGATGCGAGAAAGCAAAAGTACTTGAATAAACAGCAGGAGAGACAGTGGAATAAATGTTTACTAGGTAAGTGGCAGGGGATGAAAAAATACCGTGGGAACGTTTCGAGAGGCTCTCGAAATGAAAAGCAGGACGGCAATCACTGTTCTCCCCTACGCATTCCCATTAGAGGGAAAAGGCAGCAGTATGTAAACATGTGTTGACTTCAAACTACATGTTGAGCAACACACTGATGTATGGAGCAAGTGGAGATGTAAGTGAGAGAAAATTGGGGCAATTTAGTGTAAATACTGTGACAATCTTTCATTAACTCCTCACCAAGCACTTGACTAGCTCAGTGTGTGAATTGGTGCGTACGTAAACAAATACATATACGTAAATGCTAACACAAACGCTGACATAGGCAAACAAAGAA
>NC_063199.1:19663628-19683628 GCF_017589495.1 Alosa alosa
CCAGGACAAAAACACCAAATTCTGCATAACATTTTCTCTCTGCAACAGTATATACATTTCCATCTTGCCAAGGTCAACAATTTTACCCCCTAAACCCCCACCCCACCGACAAAACAACACATGCATTCTGTTTCTTTCTCAGAAGCCTTTTCGTTGTCTTGACAGCAGTTTGGCTGGTGTGCCCTGTACCTCTGCTTGTATTATGTGTCTAGTGCGATAGCTTGCGGTAACTTCTCATGATGCTGGGGCTCGCCAATGCACGCCTTCGCTTTGCCAAAGTGCAATTTCATCCAGCTGTGCGAACAATCCCAATTACAAGCACACAAGCCCACGAGCTGGACTCGGTGTCTAAACAAACTGGCGGATGCCGCCACCGGTGACACACGGACAGACTACAAATGGATTTCTTAGGGCTGAATGGTCTGCTGCTCTGCCCACACCTCGATCTGTCAACACGCTGTGGACAAACCCGGAACGCGCATGTCACAGACTAACCCTCCAGACGGGACGACAGAGACTGGAGCTGGAGACAGGGAAAATAGAAAGGAAAGTGGAGTCGTCTTTGTTTTTCTATTTTGGTGGTGTGGGTGAATGGTCGAGGTGAAATCTAAACTTGAGTGGTGGTCTCTTTAAAATACATAAATTACAGCGCTCTGGAATAACAGTGTGACATGAGCAGACGAGCTGCAAGACCTCTGGCAAGATGTGTTTGTCAATGGAGCTGCAACCCAAATAAGTTTTCTTATTAGGATAATGTAATGCTCATTATAATGACCTATAATGAAGGTTATTCTGACACAGGTACAGTATTAGGTACTAGGAGTCTGAAGTACACTAAAGTCAGGGATCAGAGATGGCTCAAATTCTTGTAAAGAGGCAGGGAGGCTTTAGTGTGCAACAGCATGGATGTTACGTTTTCCTTGTCTGCTTTTCCTTGTGTGCCCTTCCAATAAAATGTGTATATTTCCTCCAGAGCTTCATGACAACTAATCAGGGGCCTTATGACAGGCCGACTGATTACATTAAGCCATTACGGCTTAGTAGTCACATTCAATTCACATCATTACTTTATAGGCATACAGGTCTCCAGTTTCATATCAGCAACATATGGCTCAGTTTTGATGACATTAACTCAAGTCAACTCGAGTCTTTACTTTAGGTCCTGAAATAGGAATGGTGATTATTTAACAGGGACTTAAACAATCCTCAGCTACAAAAGCACCGCTAATGTTATTTCACAGAATGTGAAAATATATTTTGAGCGCCGCATGGCATGTTAGTCTTGAACGAAAGCCAGGTTGGACTGTTGAGGACTTACTGCCGCTGTACTTGGGGACCCAGCGCACCGTGGGAGGTAGGCCGTTCATGTTGAAGTGACGGCCGTCGAAATGCGAGCACTGTTCCTCGCGAAAGTCCTTCCGACCCCGTGGGCATGGTACTGTGTTGCACGAGCGGAATTTCATACGCCGCCCCACGCAAAACTTCCCTCCGTTTCGGGGCCTGAAAAATATCAGCCATGTTTTTCCAGAGTGTTTGTAGTCAAAAACAAGAATGGCCGTTTGTGTTTTGTTGCATGCCTTTCTTTAATGAATGCCACTAATTAGACAATAACTCAAAGAAATCAACTCAAAAAACAACTTCAAGGTAATTAAGTTCTAACAGATTTGACACATTTTATTTCCAAATGACATGGCTGAGTGACTTGCCAAACTATGACAGAATTTAAGAGGGATGTCTCTTAAGCCACATAAACATAAACTTCAGACTAAATCAAAAAATCTTTTTTTTTTAATCCACAGTTCATACAGTGGTGTAGAGTAGTCTGTATTGTAGGCCTATGTAGGCCTATGAGAGGGACATCTGATGGAAGTACAGTAGTATATGCAGACACTTACTCAGGGCTGTTGCAGTCTCTGGCAGTGCTCTTGGTTCCTCCTCCACAGGTTCTGGAGCAGACACTGTAGGGCCCCCAGGGGCCCCACTCCCCGTCCACAGGCCTGATGTCCAGCTCACGATTCACACACATCCCATGCCTGCAGTGCTGTGCCATGAAACACACACACACACACACACACATACACACACACACACACACACACACACACACACACACACACACACACAAACACACACACACACACACACACACAGTACATGCGGTTAATTTAAAGACCACAGCTCCAAGAATCAACAGAAACCGAATACAGATACCCTGGTCCTGCTTTCAACCTGTATCCCAAAATCAACATCAACACTGTTGGCAGATTTAACTCAACCAGAGCTGGGAAACGTTGTCCCACTGTCTCTACTAATCCCCTGTTTATGTGTAAAAGTATATCCTGAAAGAAAACGGCAGTGATTCTAATCCCACCATATTATTTACGCTGAGGAATGCTTCCAGCCCGTCCAGCTGTGGTGTAGAGCGCGGGGGGACCGGTCAGTGGAGTGGCGAGGCGGGCGGGTGGGCGGCCGTGGGGTTTTGTGGCAGCGGTGTCAGTGAGAGGAACCAGAGACGGAGCTCCGTATGCTGTACACTTCCACGTTGTCAGCCTATATTACATCACGGACTGACCGCAGGGGCACGGCCAATAAAAATCTTCAAATGCGCTAGCACGGCTCTACCGTGAGCTAAGCCAGGTCTCCCCCCTGTGACATTCCTGCGCAGATGGTGCCACATGATCTGCACGTTCTCTCTCTCTCTCTCTCTCTCCCTCTCTCTCTCTCTCTCTCTCTCTCTGGTGCGGATCTCCGGGCGACGGTGGGGGCATTCATCACCTGGGAGTGCGTGTGTGTGTGTGTGTGTGTGTGTGGGGTGGGTAAGGGGTGTATGGGCAGAGAGGTCTGTGCCTGAGAGAGTGCTTGATGAGTGTGTCTGGTTCGATGTGGAGTTAGGGCCCCCCACACATGCTAAGCCGCCCCTTTGATTCGACACACTCTCATTTCCTCCCCAGCCCTCTCAGGTGAATGGAGCCGGGCCAGCAGCGTTGGAGCCTCGCTCTGAAGGTCCACGCGGAGGGAAACCACTGGCGGGGGCCAGAACGCTCCGGAAAAGCAGGCCTGGCAGTCTTCTCTTTGCTGTAACCAAATCCCGAATCCAACCCCTCCACTCCCAACCCCACCCCTCGCCGCCTCTTCCCTGATGCAGCCAGGCAGCTCTGCTTGATTGCGCCACGGTGCTGGGCCCTTTCAGCGAAGGAATGTGGGACAAACCGGCGTCTGTCTCGCTGCGGACCCCGACGCCCTGGCACACCGAGACGGAGTCGAGGGGAGGGGTAAGGGTGGCGCTGGTGTGTGTTTGGGGGTAAAGGGTGGCATGGTGATAAGGAAACCAAAGAGTCCAGATAAGAGCTGGAACAAGCCTTATTACAGAAGCTGCAGGAGCCTCTCAGCTCTCCGGCCACGGCAACGCTGGAGCAGTCAGCCATACCACAGAGCTGTCAGTCACACCACAGATCGGTCAGTCACACCACAGAGCGGTCAGTCACACCACATTGGAGCCACAGGGCGCCTGTCCATCAGCAACTCCCCAGCCACAGATGCCCAAGGTGGGGATGATATCACTACAGTTCCCCAGCTTGGCTCTGTCAACAGTGGGAGGGGTGACTGAGAGCATGAAATCTCAGCGGGTAACGGAACTTCACGCTGTAATGGATAATCACCGTCTCACAGCCATGCTACCATTTTAACCCCCTATGGCACTAAAAAAATATCTCCCTTCACATCATGATTAGACATCTAGAAATGTTATAGTTCCTGAGCAACAAGAGGCAAGACCAATGCAAGCATTCATTCATACAGGGCAGGCCTATAAAAGATCACTTAGGCTCTATAAAAGATCACTTAGTAACAAGCAAAACTTGTTACTAATAGCCACGGCTGTATATCTCATTACAGACATGCAATGTCATTATGCAGAGTTCATCCAGTTCAGTCGCTCTCTTGGTGGCAGCAGACTCCTCTGAAACTGAACATGCCACAGGGCTAAGATAATTATAGGGGCAGGTTTTATAGTACGAGACCCTGACAGGGGTTTCCATAATGATGGTAATAAACAAAGAGATATCTATCAAAGTCACCTTCCCATGTGAACATGTGCACTGGCCTCTGTGACAAGGCATTAAGGCGCAATAAAGTTCTTGACCTGAGGTAAACACCTGCACGAACCTACATTACACAATAGGGCTGGTGCAAATAATCAGGCCAGTTTAATACACTCCCAAAGAATAATGGAGTTGGCGTCCGATGTTCAATGGCGGACAGGTGTTAATAGCTTCAGGCTCCAACTAAACAAACACAAATGTGGCCGTCTTTGGGCTGAGGCATGAGTCATAGACAGCCCTTGCCCCCTTTTTTGTCCTTCTGCAGGACAATTCAAGAATTCAGTCTAAAAAACTCTTTCTTTCAATATCCAATTGCAATTATTTGTTAATGGTTTACATCAGAAAAAAACCTCTCTGCTGTCCTTACATTGCCAACATTATGAGCATGAGAATTCTCTAGCTCTACCTTTGCCCTCTAAACTCTCTCTCTCTCTCTCTCTCTCTCTCCCTCTCTCTATTTCTCTCTCTATTTCTCTCTCTATTTTGCTGTCTTTCTGTCTGTTTCTTTCACTGTCCCCGTCCAGTGTGTTTGTGGAACCATAGGATATCCTGGGGACCACCGGAGTGCTTCTCCTGAGGACCTGGGTACCTGTCAAACACAAGGCAGCGGCTGTCAGGCAGGGCCAAAGCCCTTGTAAGCCTCTAAGACATTCTACTCCCTGCTGGCATTTCATGTTTACAGCCTCTTTGTTTAACTTGAAAGGGTGATGTGGAGAAAAGGGTGGGGTGGGGGTTGGGTGGGGGTGGGGGGTAGGGCAGTGAAAAAACTAAAAGAGAGAGAATAGAGAGTGGTAAACGAGAAAGAAGAAAAAACACATCTGCCAAAAGCATGGGGTGTTTGCCCTGACTGTGAAGGCATATGGGCCTCCAGCTCCAGTCCAATTAGCCTTCTCAAGGGTGCACAAATACAGCTTTGGAAATACGCTGCCTTGACAACTCCTGAGCTAAGCTCTCACAAGAGGGCCCTTTCGCCTCCACAGAGATTGTCAAGATTTGCCTTTAATTGAGAGTGCCGTGAGATATTTGCGGTGCCTTATGAGACAAACATGCCCAGCTGTTGCTATCATGTGTTTTCAATTAGGGATTTTCACACATATGTGGTTGTGCACACACACAAAGGGACAAACAGACACATCTCTCAAAGGACGTGCCCACAGCACACACAGAAACATTGTCATGTCCGAAACAATGTTAGCCCTGCAATCGGTCGGGATGTGGTGTCAATGGTGGGATGTGTACCGCGTGGCAATTCAGACAAAAACAAGGAAGAAAGATAGAAACAGTTCGCATCTGCACTCAGTGGTTCTTATTGGCTGATCTCTACCCTGTAATTGTTAGGAAGTGTCTGTTGGGGGAAAAAAAAGTTTCTTCAAAAAAAAAAGGAAGAAAGGAGAAAAACCATACATCAACTTAGACCGGGAATGAGAGGGCTCGCGGCTTGATTTAAAAAGCACCCAGTCTCTCATTTGAACTAAACGCAAAAGGTTTTTCCAAGAGCCGTCACCTTTCATGTTCGCCCTCTCACCCAGGGTTGAAGTTCACTGTCCACAGCAGGGACTCATTTGAATGCTGTCCCAGGCAGCCAACTATGACATCCATCTCTCACACAACAACTCTCTCTTCGTACCACCAGGATACCAACTGAGGTATGATTGTCTCAGTGGGTGTGTTCGAAACGGGTAAAGTTGCTGCGTTTTAAGATATCTAACTGGGGAGCAAGGTAGCAAGTGCGGTTTGAAAACGAAAAAACTAATTCTGCTGCCTTTTAAGATATCTTAGAATTCCCAAATAACGGTCATTTTTGGAGGCAGCATCGATGCACACTTCATGCTCCCTCCTACCCATAATCCCTTGCGGCAACTTCTGAAACAGCTGTGAAAGGTAAACAAACATGGCGGATGACATCGGTAATGGCTGCTTAATCTGTTTAAAATGTCATTTGTGTGATCTTATTTTGCTTAGATTTGTAGATTAGAGATGAGAAATAAACAATTTACTATCTGATTATGCCATTGTTGTAACCAGTAATAGCGTCTGGTCTGATATATCTGCCGGCCGTAAAACTAATTTATACCGTTAGCCTGCTAGCTTACGTAAGCTTATTTAGTTTAACATCAGGCCTTTGCTAACGTCATACCGTAGTGTTAACCAAAGATTCTAGAGTGCTACGCTCATTTTTAAAAGATGCATTTAATCCAAAGTCATGTCTAGTGAGACAGCCCTCTACGTAGGGAGGGAGGCAGCAGGCAGCTGTCTCCCGTTTCGAACACACCCAGTGTATCACTGATCCATTATGACAATCCAGCACAGTGGTCCCCAAACTTTTTCTTCCGAGGGCCAGCTCACTATGCCTGGCTCTAAGAGAGGGCCAGAGACTCGGAGTATATCAGTAACCATAAATAGCTTAGCGCTGTGAACAAAGGCAGTCTACCTTAGTTGAATATTCCATTACATTTAATCTATAGGCTATTGCAATTTAATACCATTGTTATCTGTGTTTATGTTGCCATCATGCCATATCAGTGTAAAATGTAGCTCAAATGAAATAATACTAATAATAGCATTCTCAAAACTATAAGCAGGAGTCCCAAAAGTATATTTTGAACTCTGAACTTTGCATACACAGCTCAAGTTGTGAACAAGCAATATCCTACAAATTTATATAATAATACAATTTAAAAATTTAATAATTTTAATAATTTAAAGTTCTCAAACTATGAGTTTTATGAAGTGGTGGCAGAAACATCTGAAATGACCACCATTCTAACTTTCACTCACCTAATGAGAACTTTGTGAACTCTGTATAAACATTTGAACGAGTGAATAAAAAATATAAATAATTATACCAGAAAGTTCCAGAATTATGACTTGAATAGAAGTTAGTTAGTTATTAACAATTAATTGATAAATTTTTAGAATACTTTGAGCACTGATGCAGTCAGCAGAGCCCTCTTACATTGATTGCAGGTAGACCTACATTTCATTCCGTTTTCGATGGCAAACGCGAAACAGCGCCAAAACAACCACCAGTGGACAAAAATAGTATTACATGTGTACTGTTAAGACCCGCCATAGAGAATGAATGGGGGAAATTACGGAGGTTATAGTTTGACGATGTCGTACTCCCGTGCGGGCCGGATCCTATATACCACGGACATGTTTTGGGGGGCCACCTAAAATGAGGTGGCGGGCCGTAGTTTGGGGACCACTGATCCAGCACATCTTCACAGTTCAGAAGATGCCTGTGACTGTTAAAGATGTTCAAAGAATGTGAGCTAACAATATGTTGGAAAATAACTGTACTACAGTACATCAATATCTAGGTAAGCTCATCTGACTTATTACTGAAGACCAGTGATATACGGTAATACATTTTTCCAGGGTTGGAATGGTCTCATTTCCTTGCCTGTCAATATTGTAGCAAATGAGAGACAGACACCAGAGGTAAAAGTCTGTCAGAGGTGTTGGTGAATGGCCCAACTGAGGTAGTAAAACCAGTCATTTGGGGTTAATAACAGCCCTGTGCTTAAAATGTGCAGATGAAGAGACTGTGTCAACTGCCTGTTGCATCATCCCCTTTGCAAGAGTTTGACTCTGCGAGAGCAAGACCTGACAACTGCCTTACATATGTGTCAGGGAACACATTTGTGATATAGCATTTTTTTATCTTATCTTAAAGAAGTGTGTGTGTGTGTGTGTGTGTGTGTGTGTGTGTGTGTGTGTGTGTGTGTGTGTGTGTGTGTGTGTGTGTGTGTGTGTGTGTGTGTTTAGTCCTTGTATGACTGACTGGTTAATAATCGTCTCTATTTTATTTGCCAGAGCATGTTTGTGAACGTGCAGGAATTTATCACATCAGCATGCAATAGATATTAATTAAATTATAATTACCGATGATGAATAATTACAGTACTGGTAAACACATTCATCTGTTTCCATTCTATCAGTCAATAACAGGCAGCCAATACAAATTCTCTGTTTCGTTCATGTCTTAAAAAACTGAATGAAAAGGCATTTTTCCCTTGAACCTTAAAGCCTTCTTGCCTGGATTACTTGGCAGGAGTAGGGGCATAGTGACCAAAACAACATTTCATTTGTTAAATCAAATCCAAAAAGCCTGTTACTGGGGCAGCCCGCTGGAAAGGCGGAGAGATTAGCTAAGGGGTGACATCGATACAAGCCGGCAGAGGCTGCAGTGGAGCACACGGGTAGGTGGAGCTGCCAGAAAGGCCGGCCAAGGCAGCGAGCACAGGCCAGCAAATTCTATTCCGCCAGGCTGTTCAAGACTTCATTATCTCCCTCTAATTGTCTGAGACGAGGGCAGGTTGCTCCGATTCAAAAAAGTTTCACTGGGTAGAGGACTTCGACAGAGCACAATGCCCCTCTTTCATCGTCACTTTTCCCCCCTCCGAGTCAGTCGTGTTCTGTCAATTTCACACGTGGAAATACACAGGCAGGAACCACAAAATTACATATCGAGACTGCAACTTTTCACCCATTTACCAACAAAGAGAGGGGAAAAAAAACGTTGAGACCTGTTAACGTTAGTTTTCAGAGGCTGTGGTTGGCAGCTGCTCAAAGATAAGACAGGAAAACATGAGGAGAGAGAGACTGCCCTTGATTCTCACACCGATGCCAAGAAGAAAGGCCGGGCTAACAGGGCTTTGGAAGTGACCACATCACTCACAGCTCTCCTCACCCCATGCAATGACCCATTCAGGCGGGGTAGCGGGGCAGGAATACCGGGCCAGGGCTCTCTTCAAAGGAGCCTGTGGCAGCTGAGCAGGCAGGGCTTTAGTGGATGACAGGGTCCGGACTGGGCACGCTCAGTGCCTCTGAAGGAGGGCCTGCTTTTGAAGAGCGGAGAGGGAGGAGTTAGAAAAGGGGCTACAAGGAGGAGGAGGAGGAGGAGGAGGTGTGGGAGAGGGGTGGTATTTATAGACAAGTGATGGGATGCCCTTGTTAGTGCACGGCCCACTGGTGCAGATGACAGACAGGCCGCCTGGGTCATGTGACCACATTACTCACTCCAGCAACCCAGCACAGGGGAGGGAGGCAAAGGAGACAGCATGAGGGGGGAAACAGAGAGAGAGAGAGAGAGAGAGAGAGAGAGAGAGAGAGAAAAGAGACGGAGAAATGCAATGGTGGAAAGAAAAAAAAGTAAGAGAAAACGGTAGGATAAGCAAGATTACACAGAGACACAGTGTGAGAGACACAGTCAGAGAAGATTAGAGGGGGGAAAGTACCAGGAAAAATGTGAGACGTCAGCCTCTGAACTATCCTAAGATACCACACATGCCCAGTGACCTAAGCCTGATCCATTTAATGATGTCCATTAAAATAATTTCCTCTGAGATAAGATTAAACATCCCCACGGAGGTCATTGGCTAATAGGAGTCCTCCAGGGTTTCCTAGAATGCACCTCGGCAGTCAGCAAATATTTACGAGATGTTTCACTTTTTTCTACGTAATGATTTGAAATGACATTATCTGGGCCGTGGATAATGATAGACTGGGGAAATAATGAGCCCTTGCATGTCCTAAAGACATGTTAACCAGAGACTAATAGCAGACTTTACAAATCTCATACCTCCACCCAGATAAGACGATTAGGACACAATAGTGCTGGCATATTAAAAGAAGAGGAGATGGGGAGGAAGAGAGAGAGACAGAGAGAGAGAGAGAAGAGAGAGAGAGAGAGAGAGAGAGAGAGAGAGAGAGAGAGTGTGTGTGTGTGTGTCTGTGTGTGTTGAGGTATGTCTCATATTGTGAATAAATAGAAAACAAAGGAGGAGGGTGGAATAATTAAGTGGTAAACTTGAAGTGAAGATTGAGAGTGAGAGAGGAAGGGAAGGAGGGAGGGAGGGAGAGGGAGGGAGAGAAAGACTCAAGGTTCTTTTGACACTCTATGAACACAAACGCTATTCATTTGAGAGGGCCCACAGTAGGCATCTCCATATTAAAGCAGCTCTCAGAGGGAGCCCTTCTCCACATGAAAGTGCCCTCCTCTGGCAGGTGAGCGGCGACTGAGAGCCCCCTCTCTTTCAACTCCTTCCACTTCAAAGAGTCACCAGTGGAGATGACACCAAAACCCTCTGCACCAAAAACAAAGGTGCATGGGTCAGAAGGAAGGTGGAGAAAACGACCACCTTTGTGCAGTCATTTTGTTTAAGCATTCCAGGAGACAGGCAAAACAACATGGTGGCAGCCTTTTTAATGAGCAGCTCCTTTGAGTAATGCTACAGAGTGTTTTCTTTTCATCACAGCGTTTTCCTTTGCAAGTTTGCAAGTAGAGGAACCAAATGTAGAAAAGTTGGCAACAATTGAGAGTTTAATTATTGAATACCTGAATCTATGATTAACAGTTCCCTGCAAACTGGATGGCCATGTTTCCCCTAAAAGATGATCAAAATGCCATGAAAGACTTCATGCTTCTATGCATTTCATTAGCTGAGCTCCACTCCCATGGTGACACCATTTGCTCCAAACATAACGTTCCCACGACACAAACCCAGTCGTCTACCCACGGTTAATAAGACAACTCCAACCCCACAACAGTGGCCGCACAGTTGTTTTGCTTGGATTAAGATGCCCACTACTCCACTTAATGTCTTTCTCCAGTCAAGTGTGCTAATTAGTACCCTGGCCTGCACATGGCATGATGCTGGGTTCGCATTTTTGAAGTTCCCTTGATTGCCTCCTGTAGAGAAAGGGTTAAGTCCAAAGAGAAGGAGCAGGATCCCCCACTACCCATCCACCCCACTGCTCTCCTTCCCCTGCCATCTCTGAATCAGTGCTGGGGCGTCTTTTGTGTCCGGGCTAGGCTCAGCCTCAGGCTCCATTACTCCCTGACCAGTGACCCACTCAGCCACATTTTAAAGAGGTTCGGGGGTCATGGGTTCAGGACAAGGTGACTCGACTGTGAACGGCGGGCGGCTTCCCCTTTCAAAGGAGCCGATCCTTCACCTCCAGCCTGCCGTTCTAAACACCACCCGGCCCGCCTCGCTTGCACCTCCCGCTCTTTCGGTGTCAATCCCAATACACTAAGCAACGCTAATTAGCATAGCATCCCATAGGTGAAAGCAAGCAGCAAATGGGATTGGAAGCTCTTGAGTGCTAATGCTACAGTTCATTCAGACAGGCAAACTTGTTTTCCCTTATTTTGGTTGAAAAAAAGTTAACCAGTCTCCTGACAACAACATTTGGAAACACAGTTTTGATGATTTTGTAATAAAAAAGTGTGGTATGTCTGCAAATTGCCAAAACAAAGGTGCCAGTTCAGTGAGCATCCTCTGAATTTCGAAATGTACAATTATTCATTTGGCATGTTGTGTTCATCCAAAGTTTTGAATGCAACTAAAAATGCCATTTTCTTGTGTATTCCAAACTCTTCTGAGGCTTAATTTGTGTTGTCCTACCATGCCATGTCCACATTCGGTCCCGTCCGCCAGCGGCATGTGTTGCGTTCGACAGCCTTTATGGTCTCCCTCCGCACTCGTGCACCACAGCCGCTTGCATGGTTTCTGGAGAGAAAAAAATATATCAAATTAATTAAAAATGAATAAAGTAATTCACAACATTGAAAATATACCTTATTATTTTTACACCATACTATTTTAACTCCTTAGTATTAATGACCGGGACAACAATTAACTACAAAGGGAGGAATTGAGCAAACCACAGCTACAAGTCAAATAACCTAACCCATAAATTATTGTGTTTTTTAAAACACCAAAGTGACTCCCAAGTAGGATAATCTGACTTGAGTGGACATAAACAGGCCATGACAATGTAGGTCAAAGGACCTGTCAGTTACAATGTAAGGTCACGTGAAGAGTGTTGGAACTGCTGGTGACAGCATCACATCAAAGAACATTTGGCTTATTGGAATGTGCTCAATTCAAGACTTGTCACCTCGTTCGTTAGGCACCAATGGAATTTAAAATATTTCAGTCACAGACATAGGCATTGGGCCAAGGGACGATTTCATGTATTTGAACGATCTCTGTGAAGGGATGACCCTTTTTTATCATTAAGCAGCTGACGCTTTTACCCAAAGTGACCTACAACAATCGAGGTCATGTTAGTGCAGCAATAAGTACTACTTACATAGAATAGAATAAAAGTTCAAGCAAAGTAAAGGAAGGATTTTGTTGTACTGTATATAGAAATGTTTTTGTATATAACATTTACAGTTGTCATCAAACATTAACATTTTGAAGTCAAAAGTTTTCATCAGTGGCAGTCCTAACTTGGTCGGCTGGCCATATTGCCCATATGAGGATCCACCACTGGTCCATATTACTTTTCCTGGTAAATAAAGCAAGCAGCTATGTTTGTTTTGTCATTATAATCCAATAGCGTTTTTGGAAAAATGCTGGAGTAGCCTACGTCCTGCCCCACAACACTGTTTAAATGAAGGACACTATAATCAGACCTAATGTAGCCTAAAATATGTTGAATATGTTTATTTTCACATGTTTTTTATAGAATAGCTCATTTGCATTTTGTACAGTATAGTCCAATTGATGACTCATGTCAAAGAACTACATACAGTGTAATTTAATAAGAGCTAACTATAAACATAACTGTAACTCCAGAAATGCTTGTGTAATAATTTTTACAATAAAATCTTTTGAACAAGTGTTTGACACAGTAGGCACATGACAAGTAATTTGTCCAACACATGGGTTATTAAATGAAGAATCCACTGTGAGGTTGACCTCTCCTCGAAAGTTGGCTGAGCAGAGCTGCGGCTTACCATAAAGGGGCAAACTCTGGATCCTGATCCAAACATGAGCTCACACTGTCGATTGGCATCATAGAGCTGGCCTGGGAGCTGGGTGGGGAGGTTGTATGTTCTGCCAACAGGCTCATCCAGCAGACATTCCCCATAGCCAGTGCTGTCCACATGCAACAGAAGTGAATGAAAATGAGTCCACAAAAGCACCTACAGACAGCCACACTCCCAACAGGCTATGCTGTATGTTTGCCAACATACTGCCCAAACGCTGGCTTTGCAAAAATAAAGAGTGAATTAAAACATGAGTATGAATTGGACTGAATGAATCATATTTACATATTTATTTACATATCATATTTACTTCTTACTTAGTCTACTAATGCAGCCACAAGATGGCCCACAAGATGTTAGCAGAGTCGTGCCTGATTTAATAATCTGCTCTAACTGTACAGCACCACTTCAGCTGCTCAATACATTGGCCAAAGGCATCATAATATGGTGTTTACATATTATAATGCCCGATGTGGGTGGTCTCCACTGGTACCTTTAGATCGGCAAACTAAACTGCTTAATGCTTTTGCCACACAGAGCAAACCGAAATGCACATCAACCTGGACACGAGCAGCTGTGTTGAAGGTAAGTTTCTCAAAGTGACAGCTTTCATTGCACTGAGCAAAATGGGGGGATTAAGAATCTCAGTGACTCTGCCAAAATGATTGAGTTCATAACATCTATCAAACAAATAATATCCTCTTCCTTCTGACAGATTGTGGCTTTACCACACCCCACCTCACAAAGGAGCAGCTGTAAGAAACAAATTGATCACCAAGATGGACTGAGCCACCTGTCTTAGACCGACTCAAAAAGTCTTTTGAGAACAGAAGAGGCTTCACCAAGCAACTATTCTCCTTTGTTGACTTAGCAGAGCCACTAAGGAAATGAGGGACACAATGGTGCCTGGTTGATGTGTAATTATGTGACATGTTAGCACTTCTTTTTGCAATGTGTCTGCACACAGAGGCTAACCACCTGTTTTATACACAACAAGTAGGTTTTGCCAGTCTGATAATTACACTGGCTTATCATCAGCAAGTGTCGTGGTTTTCTTTCATTATGTCAGACCCTGGAAGAAACCTTTGTTTCGGGGGTGCTTTGGGAATTACTTTATCTAACAATGAGAAGAAGCAGACAGACGATGAAAGCTGTTAGAACAAAAGAGTTGTGGAGGGGAAGGGAGCGGAGAACCTGGTTCTATATGGAGGCAGCTTTCAGCGGATTGTCAGAGTCTCATCAGCGCTACAGAATCTTGGCGGTGTAATATTAAAACCAAGACAACCACAATGAAGGATCACTGGGGCTTTTCTGAACCCACCCTGTGTACAGCAAATCAACATTGGCCAAAACAGTCTACCCGCAACACCCCTCTGGCACAGAGGCAAGGCCTGCACCTGGTAATCTTTGAGAAGAATTCCGTAATGTCAATTTATCTAGGAATGCAAGCTTAAGTTATCATTGCATGTTTGTCATAAGCAGCTATACTGTACTTCATTCAAGATGGTGCAGAGGATGTTCTCATTACCCTAACTCTCATGAGAACGTATGCAGCGTGAATGACTGTATGTAAAAATGCAAATTTTTGAGGGTGATGTGGCTCCACTTAAATTACATTACAGTCACAATTTTATCATCTATGTTTATCTCACTACCGTATCCCCTTCCAATAAGTCTAATATTACATTTCACCCTTTCTGTGGGTTGTAAGGCCCCTCTACCATATTATAATAAAAATTATTGAAGAAATAATCAAGAAAATCTTTTTTGTCAAGAAGGCATGTGTAGAGGCCTCTGCAATAGCTTTTGTGGTTGGTTTAATTCTCTGAGCATGCTCCCAGCTGTGCAGCAAACATTGCAGTGGAAAATTATAGGCCTTTGCCAGAAATTATTATGTGGTTTCAATACAAGTGCACACATCAATTAGTGGCTTGCAATTCGCAAGGACTGAATTTTTAGCTTTCAACAAGTCTGTAGCTTAAATTCACAGGCAAATAGCCCAAAAGATAATTACTACTGCTTTTATTTTAAGGCAAGCTAATTGGTTAACAATAGCAACGTAAATAAGCACCTTTCATTTGGAGAAGCCAAGGTATCCATCAAACATACAATACAGAATAATGGCATTCTTAACTCATGAGGGGGTTGGGTGCAGGAGTTGGAGAAGGAGAAGAAGGAGGGTGCGCCTTAATCTTCTTTTCTTTGGGAGGGCTGAAAATAGTTAAGGGCCCTCGAGACAGAATGGGCAGTCAAAACACAGATGCACTTGACCACGTAACCTCCTGGGAAGTGAAGTTTTGATCAATGCTTTGCATTGTTTCTTAGACCAACCTCTGAAGCAAGGGCCTAGATCTCAAGGGGTCTTTCTTACCCATGGTGAGCAGCACTGAACCCTAAGCTCCCCTACAGTCACTGTGTAAACATATTGGCATTATCAAGCAAATTGTAGTTTCCCCTCAAGATCACTCCAGAAGTCACAGTCCTTTTCACAGTATTGACTCATTCTTTTTCTGACACTCTTATGCTTCATATGGAAATTTCTGTTTAACATTTTCAATGAGAAGTGTCTTTTCTCAATTCTTTTCTTTTTTTTTTTTTCCCTTCTGTATTTTTGTTCTTCCCACCACTCGAGTTGGGCTTTTTCTGGATGGAAAGTTTGGAAACTATGCATCGCCACCGTTGCAACCTTAAAGGCTGTGCAAGGCGTTCGTGGCGAGCACTACCCACAACGCAACTCATCAACAAGGCAGCCTTTTGTGAGGGCGCACAATCGACAAAAGCCGGCCGGGGGGAGAGATCAAAGGGTCACGTCCAGGGGAAAATGTAATTATAACTGACATTTCCCATCTTAAAGAGAAACCCTTCAGAGACAGGACTGGTGGTCACTGCTCCACTACAGAGGAAGGAGAAGGGATAGGGGGTTGGGGGGTTGGTGGAATGGGAGCCCTGAATGAGTCCTTGGCCTTGGTTACCGTTTCCGAGGGGCAAAGCACGCGAACGACTAAATGACTGTTTGTCCAGCATCTCAAGAGTCACTCGGGCCGAGTGGGGAGACAGCGAGGAGCAAGGGGAAAATCAATCAAGAAGTCAGAAAGAGGAAAGACCCCCACATTCCGCCCCTCCCCATTTTTAAGACAGGAAACAAAATTGGCCATAATAACAAGCCCAACACTGTTTATGTTCAATAATTAAGTCTGATAATAGCTTCCTGTGGCACTGCTGAGAGATAGGTGGCTTGTTGCACCAGGTCAGTCCCATAAGCCTGCTGTCAAGGTACACAAACACTTCAATTACACTGAGTGACAAGGGTACTGAATGGATGGCATTTGGAGTTTGGTGTAGACTCCTGCAGAGTAACATGGTCATATCTGAAGTTTGTATGGAGAGTTTGAGTAGAGAATGTCTGATGACTGAGTAAAAGGAGCCCCTGGTGAACTGCCATAAAAAAGCCAAGAATAGTGTGCAAACTAAAGATACCTCATGAACAATGAACAACAGATTTTGAACATCGAGCTACAAGCATGTTATCTGTTACTTTTACTACTCAGCGGTTTACACATTCACATCTGGACCTGGCTCCTTCAGAAAAGCAAACTAGTGATATGAGGGTGACTGAAGCATGGGACAGGGGTACCTACTCCAGAAACTCTGTGATGTACTTGCGGCTGCATTTGGACCAGGACCACGGGCTGGTGTCATAGTTCAGCACTGGCGCCATGACGTGGTACTGGTTCTTTATGCCCGCCTCAATGCATTTTGGGTAGTCGTCGTGGGGCATGTTGAAGCTGTGAGACAACAGAGGAACAGAAACACACTATTATTGAACAAAGCTGCTGCTAAAAGGTTCTGGACTTGGCCCAGAGGATTAGTGTCAAAAGATTTACAATCAGTGCCAGTGGAGAAGGGGGTCACCCTAAAACCCTCTGGAGAAGCAGCTAGAGCAAGTCTACTGTATGCTCCGACTGGTCCACATGGTTTGAAATGTACCTGTGGTTTTCAAATAAAAGGGCACCTGGCTACGAAAGTATGGTACATGCTTTTGAGATCTGTGAATCAAAACAGCCCCAGCCAGCAGTGACAATCCTAATCACCTTCACTGCTACCTCTGTTTCACCTTTAGACAATTGTTCTGGCCTTTGTAGAGAAGCAAAAAGCCCCATCGCATGAAAATCTATTGGCAAAATGACAAGCTCTTAAAATCCCTTTATATATACGCCCACATTCATCCATATGGATTCAGGCATTCCAATACCCTAGGGTCTCTGACCAAAAGCTTCATTACTGATCGTGGAAGAACTTGCACGAATGCAATGAATCCTTTCCCGACGCAAAGGGAATGAATGATTCGAGTATATTAAAAAGCCCCAAGAACCAAAGCGTTTGATGTCAGAATTAGCAGCGGATGTCCCTCATCTATAAGCATCTCAGCTGTGGTGCGGCCCAGGGCCGAGTGTGCACACAGCTGGCTAATGTTTATTGCTGCATGCTGGGCTCCGGCTTGGCTCTTCCCTTCTTTCTCTAACACGCTATCTCTTGCTTTGTTACTCTCTGTCTCTGTCTCTCTGTCTCTCTCTCTCTCTCTGACACACACACACACACACACACACACTCACGCATACAGACACAGATAAATGTGCACATACATTCATGCATGCACAGTGTCTGACCCAAGCTCTGAGCCTGGTGTGAGCCCCTTGGTTCTAGCAACAGGGGGCTAAGTTGGGCCAGAGAGTGGGGGAACGTCAAGAGGCCTCCATATGACTCCTGTTCTACAGCACCATCGCCTCACAGCCTATTCAGATAGTGGGCATACACACTCATGCTGCAAATCAGAGGAGCCACATGTCCAGTTGAATAAACCCTTATGCGCGTTTCTTTGCGTAAACGCAAAATTGTCAAAGTAACTGTAGCTCACGTATAACATCACCTTATCTAAGAACAATGCGTATCGCTTCCATGGCTGGACGGTGAGATGTCATTGTCGTACATTTGCTTTTACCCCATAAGTAAAACACCTTGCTGCTTTCTCAGAAATCTTCCCTCCATTTTAGCAATTCTCCGCACAGAGTGGGTCTCTAATATGTTCTTTGATCTCCACGGCCCAGTGCGCGGTCTGGGAACTCCCCGCCGGCGCTTTTGTTCTCCGCACAGCGGGTCAGTAGGGAGAGGGAGCGCTGAATGGCATCTACTGTATGGGACGGGTCCAGAACTGAGACGCACTTACAGAGTTCCGGCCCAGCGAAGCAGAACTCAGCCGAGCCAGCACATCCTCCACGACACTTCACGACTTTCCGTTGACGTTGTGAACACACTGCACATTCTTGCTTCCTCTGCCTTTAAGTATCATGTATCAACGTAACAAAGATGACTAGCATATGCCGACAACATCTGAGACACTTTAACACGGAGGGAAAAAGCCCTTTTCCATCTTGTAATGTCCCATAAATAAAACTCGTAAATTTTCTAAAGTGTTCTCTTTGCAGTGACCTCCTGGCGTCACGAGTGCTGCAGATCCAGATAGCTACCACATAAATAATATGTCCACCCTACAATGGTAGTCCGATCTAACAGAGTCTCCAGTGACTGGGCAATGTTACACTGGAGCATGGCGAAACACTTGACCGACTCCACCGAGACAGGCCCACTGGGGAAGAAACGAGACATGGCCTCTGATTGATGTGGACATCAGAATGGGATTACGGAGCTGCGATTGTGAATTATCACACTGCAAAATCAAATCCATCTTTCACCTCAGAATGACTTCATTCCTTCACGAGCCAGCAAGGGCCATGTGCTCCAAGGGAATGGCCGGCAAAGAGTTTTCAGAGGATTTACGGCGCACTTAAAAGCTGGCCTGCCTAATATTAAAGGCTCTAATGTCTTATCGAAGTGTCAGAACTCTTTTGGATGATCTAAGATGTGAAACATACAGCACACTCGGGCATGCTCGGGAAGACGGTTAAGTTCAGAGCCACTAACCTTTAAATTGCTCAGCATCATCTCACCACATGCTGAAATGTAATGCTTGACAGTACCTGAGATGTGATATGACACAAGGGGACCCCTACCTGTTCAACAACTTCACATAACTCTTAAAACAAGCAGATGGATCGAATTCTGATGCTGACCGTTAAAAAAGGAAGGGAGAGGCAAAATCTAAATGACTTTTATGTAGTGACCTCAGCTGAAATACCGCAACACACATCACCGAGGCATGCTTGCACTTCTGCAATTCCACAGAGGGCCCACTTGCATGGGGCATAATGCACTGGTCACCCCGAGGGGGTGGAAAATTGCTGTCATTCTTCCGCCATGGCTAACACTGCTCCCATTTACTAGGCCGAGCACCACTGGCCACAGCAGCACAGAGCGTGACACCGCCCGTCCCCTACTCAGCGTGACCGAGGGATAAAGAATTCCACCCTCCCATTGCGAGGCGACGGGCTGTCAAAGCTAATGTTTGGAACTGGAGCGGGACTTATGAAAGATTGGCTCATGTGTTTATGCGTTCGGTCATCTGTCCACAGAGCAGCCTTTGACAGGGAGGCCGCTGTCACATCCACACGTGCAGCGACTCCAGGCTGTTTTGGAAACAGCCCCGAATGGAAGGTGGTGTTATCACAACAGTTATTACGCGGTAATTATACAGTATGCGATGGCTGCCCGACCCCCACCTCTTGTAATGTATGCATGTCACTTCTGATGTCCTCCCTAAAGCCGTCTGCAAGAATAAGCGTGTTGCTGACACTCCCTTCCACAATGATGTCACGCCACGCACAGCTAGAACCTTTGTGTGATTCCTTTCTTCACATGTGGCAGAACAAAGAGGGGGGGGGGATTAGGCGTTTACGCTGTCATCTGGTAGGTGGGACCCTCTCCAGGGCATATCAAAATGCTTCATCTTAAGTCATGCCTTCGAGATGTGGTCAGCTGTGTGTGTGTAGTTTGTACATGAAAGCGTTTTCCTTGATTTTTTTCTTAACTGTCTATCTTTCCTGCCATTGTCTGGGAAACCTTCCATTGTAGGGAAAGTTTTTTTTTACATTCTTTTGAAAGTTGGCAATTTTCTGCCAGGGTTTCTTTTATCTGTTCTAGCCCACTTGTTTATT
>NC_063199.1:19686128-19693628 GCF_017589495.1 Alosa alosa
GAGAGAGAGAGGATGCGAGACCCAGTGGCTTATAAATCACAGTGTCACCAGTTGGACATGACCATAAAGTACGGCAGGAGGAGGCGGTGGGTTTCCCGGGCCAGCCTCTCTCTCCGGTCACTGCAAACACACCAGCGTGACATCAGCAGCCCTCTCTAAAGAGGCCATCCATCAGGCTGCCTGCACCCAAACAACATCCCATTCTACCTGCCCCACTTCCCCATAGGGTTCCCACCCTCGGGCCGGCCTGCTCTGCCTCCACCCCCATTAGCATTCTCTCTGGTCACTGCCATGGCTGGTCATTCTGCTGAGTATGCTAGTCAGCGGCTGCAGTAAGTAAGTAAAATGTATTTATAGAGCACATTTAAACGCAGCTTTTACTGACCAAAGTGCTGTACAGAATAAAATTCTTTGTGCAGAATACACATAAACGTCCTTTCTTCCATTCCCTGTTAATATATTGATCTTAAAGTATATTCTTTTTCTGGTTTGTTAAGCAATTGTGTGATGTTTACATTCTTGCCTTTTAATAGACCCTTTCAACAATAAAAACAAAAACAATGCTTGAACGTTCTATTTGGGCCCCAATCTACTTCCTCTGCATTAAGATAACATATGGAATGTTAAAAAGGAAGTTTTGTGGGGCCAACTATGATGCTGATAATGGAACTCTCTTGAAATGTCTATAGTCCTAGTTAATATTTATCAACAAGCAAAGTTGTTGCACTGTTCACTTTTGCACTACCACCATTGCACACACTCCATCATAGCACCTTATCATGGTCAATGCATCACATGGTCAGTCCATACCAGACTCTCGTAATCACTTCAGATGCTCTTTAATTTTTACATTTCTGTGAGTGATTTTTATGTATGTAAGATATATGTGTGTATGTGTGTTTGTTGTGTTACGGTTGTAAAAGCTATTGAATGCCTAAAACTTGCCGTGGGAAGAATAAAGTATATATCTATCTCTATCTATCTGTCTTCTCCTTCATATGGACTTTCTAGCCCCACTCATTGACCTTCATAGAGGGTCATAGATTTTTTAGCTAAAGGCACCCATAAAATGTAAACCAGGCTGAGCTCCAAAAAAGCCATCACAGTAAGATTGGAAAAGCTGTAAATCTCAGTATTCTACAGCCTTCACAACTGAGTGATTCCCTGTAGGATGCTAGCCAACTGAATAAAAATAAAAGGGTTGTATAAGTTCTTACTGTTTTTAAGGAAATTGCCTACGTAAGTATAGAGATATATTGGTACTTTATCATCACAAAGTCACAAAACACTTCAAACACTTTATTTATGTTTATCTCAGATCGCTTTCACTACAAATAGTTTTAATAAGAAAGATCTTCCAAAAAAGAAAGACCATTTTAATGATCAAGCATTCCTTTCAGCGGTGTTCTCCGGCAGCCAAACTGTTTGCTCCTGCTGCTCTGCTGCACCCGAGACAAAACAAAACACTTGAGTCTACCCTGACCTGACCTCTCGGGGCACACACAGACAAAATTCACACTGAGCAGACATAACGCCACACCTCCAACCCGCTCCGCTCGCATTAGACAGCAAACAGCAAAGATCCGCCAGGAGCACAGTCCACAGGCCGCGCCACAGATTAATGCAAACACGCCCAAACCCCTCACAGTCTACAGTTAATGAAGAGGACAGGTAAAGAAAATGATCTGTCTGCTGTCTGCAGCAAAACAAGAAGACTGTGGTTGATGGAAAACACACTTGTTTTTGTGCTAACAGATTCAGAATGTACATTGCAATTTCATATTATATAACTTTTCATTGGGTTACATTGTAAAAACTGTGTTGAGTAGTTTTGGAAGAACAATGTTTTACTTACTACTGACATGATTGTTAGGATGTAGTGCTCTAAGTTCCGGCCGTGGTGTCGGACCATTTTGGTATCGGCGGTCACCATGAGCTCCACAAAGCGAGGATATGACAGGAAACGCTTCCGCCGTGAATGGGGGGCCGTGTGGCTTTCGTTGATGTATGAGGAGGAGGAGGAATGATGAAGAGACACTGTTTCTCTTACATTTCTCACCTCCTGACCCATAGTCCGGTCACTCTGAAGGGCTATGTGTTGTTTCTGGTGCTCCTCTGTGGGGGGGAAAAGTATGTGCTTTACTGTCTGATTTGCATGAATAGAGTTAAACGTCAAATAGCATGGTTACAGAATTGATTTAGTCCAAACATACTTCAAAGACACTTGCATGTGTATTTTCACCCATAATGGGTAACAGTGTTCCCCAAAACACATCACACAACACAAAAATTAATCTCAGATAAAGAGAAGGAGAATGAAAGAGCTCCCGAATCCCTTCCCGTCTCCCCTCACCCGGTCAGAAACACGTGAGGTCCGCATTCGTCCCCACACACCCTATTATCGTCCAGACACGTCCATGTTATTACACTGTGTTTTAAATACACACTGAACCACATGGGATTCTGCACCTCACACACACAGCCTCACCGGAGAGTCCAGGCTCTGCAGCGCTACAACTCACCCCAAACAGACAGCCTAACGGAGACAGAGCGGGGGAGGACTTGAAAGAGGGAAGAGAGACGTAGATGAGGTGGAGGACAAGAAGGGGAAACGAAAGAACCGACGCACGCGGCTGGCTGTCTGGCTGACTGGGACGCCTCCGAGCCTCCGAGCCCGAAGCCTCCGAGCCTCCGAGCCTCCGAGCCTCCGAGCCTCCGAGCCTCCGAGCCTCCGAGCCTCCGAGCCTCCGAGCCTCCGAGCCTCCGAGCCTCCGAGCCTCCGAGCCTCCGAGCCTCCGAGCCTCCGAGCCTCCGAGCCTCCGAGCCTCCGAGCCTCCGAGCCTCCGAGCCTCCGAGCCTCCGAGCCTCCGAGCCTCCGAGCCTCCGAGCCTCCGAGCCTCCGAGCCTCCGAGCCTCCGAGCCTCCGAGCCTCCGAGCCTCCGAGCCTCCGAGCCTCCGAGCCTCCGAGCCTCCGAGCCTCCGAGCCTCCGAGCCTCCGAGCCTCCGAGCCTCCGAGCCTCCGAGCCTCCGAGCCTCCGAGCCTCCGAGCCTCCGAGCCTCCGAGCCTCCGAGCCTCCGAGCCTCCGAGCCTCCGAGCCTCCGAGCCTCCGAGCCTCCGAGCCTCCGAGCCTCCGAGCCTCCGAGCCTCCGAGCCTCCGAGCCTCCGAGCCTCCGAGCCTCCGAGCCTCCGAGCCTCCGAGCCTCCGAGCCTCCGAGCCTCCGAGCCTCCGAGCCTCCGAGCCTCCGAGCCTCCGAGCCTCCGAGCCTCCGAGCCTCCGAGCCTCCGAGCCTCCGAGCCTCCGAGCCTCCGAGCCTCCGAGCCTCCGAGCCTCCGAGCCTCCGAGCCTCCGAGCCTCCGAGCCTCCGAGCCTCCGAGCCTCCGAGCCTCCGAGCCTCCGAGCCTCCGAGCCTCCGAGCCTCCGAGCCTCCGAGCCTCCGAGCCTCCGAGCCTCCGAGCCTCCGAGCCTCCGAGCCTCCGAGCCTCCGAGCCTCCGAGCCTCCGAGCCTCCGAGCCTCCGAGCCTCCGAGCCTCCGAGCCTCCGAGCCTCCGAGCCTCCGAGCCTCCGAGCCTCCGAGCCTCCGAGCCTCCGAGCCTCCGAGCCTCCGAGCCTCCGAGCCTCCGAGCCTCCGAGCCTCCGAGCCTCCGAGCCTCCGAGCCTCCGAGCCTCCGAGCCTCCGAGCCTCCGAGCCTCCGAGCCTCCGAGCCTCCGAGCCTCCGAGCCTCCGAGCCTCCGAGCCTCCGAGCCTCCGAGCCTCCGAGCCTCCGAGCCTCCGAGCCTCCGAGCCTCCGAGCCTCCGAGCCTCCGAGCCTCCGAGCCTCCGAGCCTCCGAGCCTCCGAGCCTCCGAGCCTCCGAGCCTCCGAGCCTCCGAGCCTCCGAGCCTCCGAGCCTCCGAGCCTCCGAGCCTCCGAGCCTCCGAGCCTCCGAGCCTCCGAGCCTCCGAGCCTCCGAGCCTCCGAGCCTCCGAGCCTCCGAGCCTCCGAGCCTCCGAGCCTCCGAGCCTCCGAGCCTCCGAGCCTCCGAGCCTCCGAGCCTCCGAGCCTCCGAGCCTCCGAGCCTCCGAGCCTCCGAGCCTCCGAGCCTCCGAGCCTCCGAGCCTCCGAGCCTCCGAGCCTCCGAGCCTCCGAGCCTCCGAGCCTCCGAGCCTCCGAGCCTCCGAGCCTCCGAGCCTCCGAGCCTCCGAGCCTCCGAGCCTCCGAGCCTCCGAGCCTCCGAGCCTCCGAGCCTCCGAGCCTCCGAGCCTCCGAGCCTCCGAGCCTCCGAGCCTCCGAGCCTCCGAGCCTCCGAGCCTCCGAGCCTCCGAGCCTCCGAGCCTCCGAGCCTCCGAGCCTCCGAGCCTCCGAGCCTCCGAGCCTCCGAGCCTCCGAGCCTCCGAGCCTCCGAGCCTCCGAGCCTCCGAGCCTCCGAGCCTCCGAGCCTCCGAGCCTCCGAGCCTCCGAGCCTCCGAGCCTCCGAGCCTCCGAGCCTCCGAGCCTCCGAGCCTCCGAGCCTCCGAGCCTCCGAGCCTCCGAGCCTCCGAGCCTCCGAGCCTCCGAGCCTCCGAGCCTCCGAGCCTCCGAGCCTCCGAGCCTCCGAGCCTCCGAGCCTCCGAGCCTCCGAGCCTCCGAGCCTCCGAGCCTCCGAGCCTCCGAGCCTCCGAGCCTCCGAGCCTCCGAGCCTCCGAGCCTCCGAGCCTCCGAGCCTCCGAGCCTCCGAGCCTCCGAGCCTCCGAGCCTCCGAGCCTCCGAGCCTCCGAGCCTCCGAGCCTCCGAGCCTCCGAGCCTCCGAGCCTCCGAGCCTCCGAGCCTCCGAGCCTCCGAGACTGCCTGCTGCGGAGGGAGTGTAGACATATTTCTGTCTTTTAACCTTTCACAGCTGTTCTGCGATCGCCATTCTGCCTGAACCAATCCAGCCTGCACTCTATAGGTCATCTCACAGTGACTGAGTACTGAGAAATGTCACCAGCGGCTTCAAAATACTCAATCTAAGGAAGGGCGTGGACAGATTTGTTAACATACCACAAACATAAACTGCCTAACCAGCAGATTAAGAACAGGCAACAGACGATCACTAACAGACAGGGCTAATGGCTCTTAACCATGTCAACTGTGAGTGTTATGATCTTTTTCCTGAGTTTAAAACCAGCAGCTGCACACGTGAGTAAAACAAGGTCCCGTTTGAAACGCTGGCTGGATTTGGTGGGGTGTAAAACTCCCTTTGCAAATCACCACAAAAGAAATCCTGACCACAGGCAAAGTAAACACACGTAATAACTTCCTGCTTTTAGCCCCATTGCCCCGAGGGATGCCCCCTACCCCCACCACTCTCGCCATACAACCTTTAAACATGTTTAAATATGTCCGCCCTGTCTGAAGCAAGTAGATTCAACTGTAAACACGAGCGGGGAATGGCGGCTTTGAATGTGTTAAGGCTGCGGCGCTGAAATAGGAATGCAGTCAGCCACTAAACTCCTCTCCGCTGTGACAGGCAGGTCAGAGAATAGCCCAACGAGAGAGAGGCAGCAGAGGAGAAAGGAGAGATTCTGTTCCGACGCTCTTGGGCAGTTGGAGGGATGCCTGCGACGGGCACAAGAGACCGAGCATGGCACCCTGGCACAATGGCACAGTCTCCAGCACCTGTCACCATGTGACCCACTTCTGTGCCAGGACAAGAGGAGAGTGGGGAGAAGTAGCCCAGAGCGGCGCCCATCTCTCTGGTGCCCACACTGCAGCAGAAGGCTTTGACACAGAGGCAGGATTTTCTCTCTCCGTGTGTGTGTGTGTGTGTGTGTGTGTGTGCGTGTGTGCGTGTATGTGTGTGTGTGTGTGTGTGTGTGTGTGTGGGAGGGTTTTTGTCACTGGAAAGAGCACTCTGGCTAATTGGGCCTTTGGTAGGGAAAGACCAAAGCCTGCAGAGATTTGAGGGGAACAAAAGCACATTGATGAGACCAGACGAGGAATTAAAAGAACAGGATGTTCTGACAGCTCAATGCTTGCATCGTCATGTACTCAATAGCTTCACAAACTCACTTTTGATGAAGCAGTGACTGTGAACTGTCTATAGGTTGAGGGGTGCAAAAAACACCATTATAGCCAATGCACACTTCAGAACTTATCGGGCCCAAAGTGCTCGCTCAGTCAGTAAATGAATTTATTTCTTGTCTAGTGAACGTCTATTTCCTTGCTGTCGATGCATAGCCGACCCTCCCACTGTTTACCGTTTCTTCGGAGTGCCTATGGTGCACTGCGCATCTGAGCAAACACAAGCCCAATGCACCTCCGCACAGCACCACGTGCTCTTTCAGCAAGTCATGGGTTCAACCTCTCAGGCATTTCAAAGCTCATAAAAGATTTGGTGAGAGATGGTGCTTAAACAGCGTCCATCAACCGGCAGGGTTTCCATATCATCAAGGTGTCAAGAACCTGAATTAATACGCTATGAATGCCAAAAGAACGTAAGCCAAGATTTTCCAAATGTGGTATACAAACAAAGATGATGTCAAAGAGAAAAGGTTAAATGACTCAAGTCAAGAGGGATGATATAACACTCTTCAAGCTGTAGCCCTAGATTAGTAAACAAAATGTGTTTTCAAGAGGGGATGAGAGAGAGCAAGAAACAGAGAGAGAGAGTGAGGGAGGGATGAAGGGAGGGGGGGGGAAAGAGAGAAAGCCCCTGGAGGAGGAAGAAGTGCCGGTCTCCACCGTGAGAAAGCATGGCATGCCAGAGCTAAGGGGGTGCCGCAGGTTAATCTCGGCCCCAACCCGAGTAGAGTGCTGCCTGACGGGACGGACCAGAAAACATTTATCAAAACACTCCGGACGGCCAGCTGCGTCCATGTTTAGCCAGCGACACGAAAGGTTTACACACATCTGACCCTGCCGCCCGGCACACACCAGCACATCGACGGACCACCATCGTAAAAACAAGCCACATCTTCAAAAGCAGTTAGTCCAACTCAAGAACTCTAATCTAAATCTAATCTAACAGCAGAGCAGCCAAAGCTGAAATGGTAGGGGGTCGCGACACAAGAAAGGTTGAGAACCACTGTTCTAAAGAATGTGGCCAACGTCAACAGTGTCCTGTTGACAGCATCAGACACAAGCTGGAGGAAACACAGGGGATATACATTTACATTACACAGACAGCATCTGTGCATCACTTGGCTGTTTGCTCTTCATGCTTAAACCTTGCAGGAAAGAGATTTTTTTCACTTTTACTCAACTTTTCTCCCACCCCCTTTCTCTCCTTAAAGCAACCATGCCAAGAACCAGACTATAGGCTACAGTGATTTCATCGATGCACTAATTATAACATTCTTACACAACGACCCACTGAGACTAAAAGCTAGCTAGCACCTGGGTGCCAATTACACTGGCAGCCTACTTTACATGAAGCATAGGTAATGCCTCCGCTGGCAAAAGGTCGGCCTATTATGGCAGTTTAATTGACAGTGCAACACATCAGGGAGAAAATCAGCAGAGCTACAATTAAGTGCAATCTACGGCTAGACAGGGAAAATAC